>NW_024519652.1:577469-624179 GCF_017590135.1 Pyrgilauda ruficollis
TTTGCCGCGGGAACGTTGTTGCAAGGGAATAAGGAGGGGGGAGAGCGATGTGCAATGGCGGGGAGGGAGCTGTAGCTTTTCTTGGGTTGAGGATTACAGGTCTCTGCGCAGGTTTTGTGTTTCAGTGGCTCGGAAGCTCGGGGTGCGCTTCTGGGGCTGTTGGAAGCGGCTCTAGCTGGCCTTGTACATTTTGCTAAGGTGCAAACTACAGTGAGTTTGCACCTTTGCAAAATGTGGGCGTAGGGCACTTGCGTAAAACGAGTCTTCCCCTCCCCCCCAGCCCCCTCCTTTTGTCATGCTAGGAAGAGAAGTGTCGCTTTATCGCACTGCGTGGCTGATAAATTTCAGTCTCGACTTCATATTCATAGCATTTCATTTAGCTTGGAAAAGGCCTCTTTAGCGAGTCCAGCTGTTTCATAATACTGTGTTCCCCACACCTACATCAAGGGGAGAGGGGAAAAATGGCAGCATGTTGCTATTTTTGCTGTTTTATAATGAGGAATTTCGTGGTAGCCAGTTCTGCCAAGTTTGCTTTAACAGCCCTCCGTGCTGGGAAGTGACTTGTTGAGAGAATGGAACGGGTGTCAGTGGCTGGCACCCATCGTGGACAGAGCTGCTGCAGACACTGAACACTTCCCTGCACGCTGGAACATGTTGGTTAAAGGCTTTGGAGAAAGTATGGGAAGTCCCAAATCACAAACTACCTTCCCTGCTTGTAAAGGCATCTCAAAGGATCTTCTAGGAATAAATTCAGCAAGTTTAAATGTTTTGCTAGATAGAGTTTTGTATCCCTTCTGAAAGGGTGCTTGTCTGGAGAAGGGTCGGGATTTGCAAACCGGGGGGCTTTGCGTGAAAATGCAGTTGGACAACGATTTAACCTGTGGTTTGTGGAGGATCCTTGAGTGATTGCTCTGTGTTGTGGAAGGCTTTTTGCCCTCAAAAAGCAAACTGCTAATACTTCCTGGGATGAAGAGACCTGTGAAATGTTTTATTGATTAAACAAATCATTAGCAGAGCTGAAAGGACATGAACCTGGTGAATTAACTTCTGAAGTCTTGATTTTGCACTGGGTGTAGAGCTGTTGTTGCTCATCTCTGTCAGGATATTAGATTGATCTGAAGGATTGGTTGTGAACTGACTGGGGAGAAGATCTGCATGTGTTTCCTGTGTTCAGATCTGTTTCTTAAAATAACTTTGCTTGCTTGCATGACTAACAGAGGACAAGTTATATTTTCAGTTGAGAGAGGTTATGTGAATTAGCATCATCCAAACTGTTATATTGAGAGTTAACTGCGAAGTAAGTGCAGAGAATAAATAATTCAGGAAACCTGTAAAATATGTAGGGTTGACCTGAGACCTCATCAGCCACCTTGTTGGCACTGGCATGTTAATGATGGATCTAGGACACATGCATAATTCAAGATGGACTGTGGTTTAGGGACAGTGATTGGCCTCATCTCTAGATAATCCTGATTAGTGATGGAAAGCTGTCTTAACTCTCCTCAGGTCAGTTTTCCTCTGAGGCACCTCGTGGGGATCCTGCAGTGATATTTGTGCTTTTTAACTTAATTTAACTTATTTCTGCCTGGGGAGACAAGGGATGTTGCCTTGGTGACTGCAACATCTACCAACCCCTTGCCAGTGCTGTAGCCTGCATGGGCAGGAAAGCACAGGACTGGCTTCAAAGCCAAATCGAGGTGCCTCCCAGAGGAGTTCTGGCTTGGACTGGGTATGAAGATAGTGGTGTGGGACCCTGCAGATCAAAACTGGCAGAGGTGATGTGGTGTGGAGGTTCATTCATGAGACCTTATGTAGTACTTAATCATGTTGAACAACTTGCCTCACTACAGAAGATGTGTAGAACAAGCCCACTAGATTTTTTTTTTCCTACTTCCCTGAATATTTTTTTCCAAGTATCATGCTTGTGCAAAGGGCTGACTTTGGGGTGAGCATCTGGAAGGCTCATACTGTCCTTTAGTCTTACTGTTTTCCTGGCATCTGATTTTGCTCTGATGCTGGTAAATTTGGCTGAATTAAGTTTGATCCTATTCAAAAACAAGAAAAAAAAAAGTGCAGGCATCTGCCTTTATATCCATCCCTGTATGTATGCAGAGGAATGTCCTTTGATATCAACCTAGTGCTGCAAAAATCAGAGCAGACCTTGGGCCAATGCCTAGGGTTGAATGATGCTCTGACACACCTGGCTGGGTAGGAGGGGTTGTGGTCTCCTCATCTTGACCTGCCGCACTTTGGCCATAGGATGCCCAGGAGGTCTCCTCCTTGTATTTGGCAGAGCAGCAAGAAGGTCTGTCTCATCCCTTCCTCTGAGGAAAGATGCTGGTGTGGCTGGAACCTTGAAAGGCTGTCCTGTGCTGAAATGTCTTTTCTAATGTTACTTCATCAGCAAGAAGTTTGGGATGAAGAATATGATCTTGCTCAGCTTTACCTTGGAGTTAGTCTTACACTGCATGTGAGGTTTACCAGACCTGAGTTCTGCTCTGGGGTGGGCAGCCTGGGAGCTCCTGTTTTGGGAGAACAGCTTCACGGCTGGCTGTAAGGAGCTGTTCTCTCTTGACAAAGTTCCTTGAGAGGTGAAGGTCTGGGCTTCCTCATACGAAACCCCTCTTTCAGAGTTCTCATGTGCTCTGGACACACTGAGGAGCTGTAATAGGATGAGTAATTTTCTCTTGTCCAGACCTGTTCAGTGTTGCTAACTTAAATCTAAGCTTGTTGGCTGGTCTGGGACAGCCAACAAGCTTAGATTGCGGGTCTTGTGGTTACATCGCTTTAACATACATATTGCTGTGAGTGTGGAGACTGAGGGCTGAGTTTAGTGCTGTAAATCCAGAACTAACATAAGTAATCATGACAGATTTGTTTCCTGGGTCTGGAGAATCCCAGCTCCTTTCTAAAAGAGCTGATAAAAATTTTTATTTGCATGTCCCTTTTCAAAATATTGTTCATCTCCAGTTGTAGACACACCATACTGCAGATAATACGTAATTGAGTAGCTTCCTGGGACAGGAGCAAAACTGTTCTAAAGCTGTGTACATGGCAGGATGACTATACTCTGTGCTGATTACTCATTTTCCTAACAAATTGTTTACTCTGTAGTGAATATGCTTGTGCTTGGGGCACCTAAGTAAACCCAAGACATGACCCAAGAACATGTGTTGCTCAAGGGGTTTTACAGGTGCACTGTGTGCTGTGTGGGCTCCTGCTCTTGCATGGGTGGCTAAGTCCTCCTGAATATTCTAGTACTGGTCTGTTTTTCTTATCTATCTTTGTTCCAATTTCTGCTTCTCTGCAAAATACATGGCTCAGAATGTCCACTTGCAGCTTATGCTTTGATGGATCTAATATGGTTTTCCTCTAAATAAGCCATGTGCAGCAGGTTAATTATTGGCCAAGAATTAACATGCTAATTGTCTGGAAAGAGTGGCAGATGAAGCATGGCTTTAACAAGGATTCAGTGTATTTTTAACTGCATGTAACACTTGTACTTCTTCTCAGTTTATTTCTTATGCTGACATTTAGTTCGGTCATGTCAGTTTGGTTTTTCTGGTGCCCACCTTTGAATTACTTCCACTCTTGAGATCTTTGATTCTACTTCCCTGGCTAGATAAATGTTGTTTGTGTAATTTATCTGAAATAAACTGTGCTAGAAGAGCACAGGATGCTGAGTCTGTAATGCAGGAGTCGAATGCTTGGTCAAACCATTTGCTGATTCCAGGATCTCCTTGGTAGCAACTCCTGCATTTGATGTTAGATGGAACTAAATGATAAAAATATGGTGACCCCATCACCTTGCAGGATAGCTGGCTAATGTCCCTGAGCTTCCTTGGAAGGCTGCAGATGACTGCCATCTCTGAGCAGCAGGGAGGTCTCCTGGAGAAGTTGTTACTCTGTCCCTTGTGACAAGGAATGTCCTTGAGAGCCATGCATGGCTTTGTGCAGGGAGTATGGCATCAGTACTCCAGGGAACGGGCTGCAGTGTGAGCTGGAGACCAGCTCATGTGAGACCAGGAAAGCTGTTGGTAAAGTATTTCTTTACCAAAGATATGGTGTGCCAAGGCTGACCCTGACAGTCGTAGAATGGCTTGGGTTAGAAAGGATCTTAATGATCGTCTAGTTACGGCTCCCCAGTCAGGCTTTCCAGTTCTGGGACAGGTACCCTGGAAGATGCTCCAGGGCCTGTGCTGTGTGGCCAGCACAGGATAAGCTACTGTCTTCAGTGGCAGAAGACAGGGGTTTAGCTTTCTTCAGGATCCAGGATGTTTCCTTGGGAGAAGACTGATAAGAATGTATACAAATTATAGTTATGTCTACCGGGCCCTTTTAAACTAGGTTATAAGGATAGTCTGTTCCCTGAAAGCTACAGAAAATGCCTTGGGTTTTTAATATGTGAAAGGTGCTTGGAGTGGGCCCTCAGGTGAGCCATTAGGAGGAAGTATTTTCTCTAATGGACTGAGCTCAAGTGTCAGTGTTGGATTTTTCTTCTGTGGCTGAGTGCCACCCCCCCCCCTTCCCCCCCATTTCTGTTGACTTGTCAAAGCTCTTCCACTCTGTGTATCTAATAACTGGCCTGGCTCTCTAGAGCATGGAGGGTCTTTTCAAAAATGCCTCCTGGCTACTGAAGCTGAAAGGAGATAAGGCTTGCCTGGGGAGTTGTGTCAGTCAGACATGATGAACAAGAAGCTCAGGACTGTCTGGGAAGGATTGTCTTGGCACTAAAATTTGTAAATGCCTGGTTGATGAAATGGGTTAGTCTGGAGTCTGCAGGTTTGGTGCAAAGGTAGACCTGATGAACTTGCCAGGTTGACTGACCATTCCCATGGTCCTTTCCTTTGCTACTGGGCATCTTTAATTTCTTAACTGGGAATTAAATGCTAATATTCAGGCCATGGCAACTACTGACTTTCCTGATGTCTTGGTTTGAAAAGACAGGTGTCTGCTAAGGAAGGCAGGAGCCTCCCCTGAACTGGAAACTGTAAACCCCCTCCCTCTGAATTTTTATAAATTTGAAATTAAGGGGGGCTCTCAGGCAAAGATATGGGAGCAGGAATAAGAGTTCTTTATTAGAGAAGAAAATAAAAATAAAATAAAAAAAAACAATGCAGTAAAACAAACCAACACTGACAGAGTCAGAATACAACCTGACACCCTGTTGGTCAGGGTGTTGGCAGCAGTCCAATTGGAATTGTGGCTGCAGTCATCCTGCAGTGGCAGATGTGGTTCTGTTGGAGCAGGGATTCTGTAGAGGGGTGTAGTCTTCCTCTGAAGATCCAGTGGAAAAGGCAGCTGTTGCTTTGGGAATCTGGTGGAAAGGCTGTGCTGGTATCCCAAAATATCAGATTATATCCAGTTAGGAATGCTTGGCTCCTCCCTCTGGGCAGAGCATCTCACAATGGGATGCTGTAATTTTATCAGTCATGCAGTGACATTCAATAGCCCATTAACAGCAGATGTCTCCCTGGAGGGAGGATTGGTCATGGAAGAGATAAAGAAAAACTGCCCAATTAACAGAAGATAACTGCCCCACCTCTAACAGTTGGCAAATAGAATACACATTGCCTTGCAATCTAGGACACCTGATTTGGAGAATATTGTTCTCTTTGAAGGATATCTTTGCCTTCAGCAAATAACTGACCCAGGACATTTGTCCAAGGGCAGGTGCTTAGAGCTGTCTGGCAAACCACTGCCTTCCCTCTGTCTGCAGGTGTTGAATGTGAGTTTTATGTGGTTTGAAAAACAAGCTGACAGGTTGACTTGTGCTACTCAATATTGGCCTGTTTACAGGGATGGCAGGCAATGCCTGCAATTTGTTCAAACATCTAGAAAATGCTGAAGTACAAATTCTCATCTAGAGGGATAAACAGCTGTTCTCTTTGGTAAGAGGATAGGGATTTAGCTGATCCGAGGCCGGAGTGTTTGGTTTATGAAGCCAAAGAGGTTTGGTAGTGTAAATGCAGGTGCTGGAAGAAAAAAATGGGGGTGGGCTTTTCTTGTGAGTCACAAATCATCTCTAAGACTTTTGGCTTCTTTTGGAGGACATAAATATATGTCCAGTGACACCACTATTGCTAAACGCTTTCTTTAAACTGGTATCTGGTAATCCTCAGTCTATATCAAGTCTGTCCACATGCAATTTTGTAAGGTTTTTGGGATAGCAAATACCTGGAGCTGTGGCCCCTCAGCAAGAGTTGAGCAGCCTGGTCTAGTGGAATGTATCCCTGCCCATGGCAGGGCATTGGATTGAGATGAGCTATAAAGGTCTCTTTGAATACAAATCATTCTAAACCCAAAGATTTCTTTTACGCTTGAACAGGTAAAAAATAGGATTTTTACTGATGATTACTCTTTAATCCCCTCCAGTATTTTGAAAAAAGCTGGATGTTGGCAGATGGCAATCCTTCCTCTTCCAGGATGCCCAAACTCCATGGAAAATACCAGCTTTTAGCAAGCCTTGCTTTAAAAGCAAACTGCAGATTTATCTGAAACCTCTTACTAAAATAAGCTGGACTTAATGACCCTTCTTTCTGTGATTCTGTTTCAAAGGAAAAATATTGTTTCCTTTGCTCAGTGTGCAAATGTAACTTTATTTCTTTTATTTTTCTTTCTTTAGGCACAGGATCGAACATTCTTTCTGCTCTGCAGGATTTGTTGTGGCTATTGAAATCCAAAGTAGAGAAACAACTCCAAATCATCTCTGTGCTGCAATGGGTTCTCACTTTCCTTGTCATGGGTAACACCTTTTGGACTAAAGCAAAGGGGTTTTGGCTGTAATTCGGGATGAATTTTAATGCAAAACGTTAATTTCTTCATAGTTGTTAATTGCTAGATGCGTACTGCAGCAGTGTAGTTCCTGGGATACATGGATACTGTAGACCAGTTACATTGATCTTTTCAACTATAAATGACTTTTCCTGGCTCTAGAAAACCATAAGAGCTATAGAAAGACTGACTGATGTTTAGCTGTGTCGGTGTCTACCATGCAAATGAGGCTGAAACAATTGGAAATGTCTTACTTGGCAGGCTCATGGGCATATCCACAGAGATTTCTTAGAAGCAGCTGGTAACTGATGCAAGTGATTGCAAAAGGAATGCCTTCCTCTTGGCTTAGTCTCCTTCCTGGAGGTATCAGAGATGAGCAAGAATTGTTTGTGTTAGACCAGTAAAAGAGTAAAGCCTGTTTATCCCTGGGTACTTGGATTATGTGAAACCTCAGGCTGCTCTGCTCCGTTGGATTGTTAATAATTAAACTGGAGAATGACTGCTCTCAGCATCTGTCTTGCTCTACCTTCCCAATTCAGTTTGTGCTAAAATGACAATGTCATTTCTGGGTGGGATCCTTGGCAGCCTGATGGGATGGCTGATACAGAGCTGGTGTAACTTGTGGAGGTTGTGTGTAGCTGTGGGGGAAAAAATCCCATTGGTGAGGGCCACAAAGAAATCTTCATGCTCATCAAGTCTGATGAAGCAGCTGCCCTTCCTGGAGATATAAGAGATGCCTGGAGGCACCATTAAGGGGAGGTTGAGGTTTTCCAGAGCTCTAGAGGAAGCTGCATCAGCCCTACATAAGGGGTTTTTGACCAAATCCAATTTATTTGAGGATTAATGACATCAGACTGAGACTAAGATTTCAGCATAGAAGAATCAAAAGGCAAGGGGTGTAAATGGAGACCAAAATCTGATGCAATCTTGTTTTCTTCTTTCTTGCACCTCTCCAGGTGTTGCTTGCACTTTAATCCTCATGTATATACTGTGTACAGATTGCTGGGCGATTGCTGCTCTATATTTAGCCTGGCTGGTATTTGACTGGAATACACCAAAGAAAGGTAAATACTGCAGAACAGATACTTGTTGTTAAAGTGTCCCTGTCTCCATATTTGGACAAAGAAGCACTTCCTTGTAATGCATGACTTCTCTTCTTAGTGGAACTTGGCTGAATCACTGACCAAAGGCGTTATTCAGTGAAACATTTAAATGTCAGCCCTCAGCATGAACAGTGACTGCAGGTTTCACTGATGCTGAGAGCAATACAAAAACAACATTCACTACTATTATGCCATTGCTGGCTTTTGCTAACATTTATAAGGCCTAGGTTCTTTACTTCAGAAAGATCTAAAAATTCAAGACCTTTCTGTCCTCTCCAGCTCTTGAAAGGTTCAGATTGTGATGTGATTATCAAGGTGTGGCTCCTCTGTAGAGTCAGTGTTGCTACAAATTAAGCAGATGACTTTATTTTGGGAAAAAAAGCCCCAAACCTATAGGAGCCAGCTCTGGGAACCAGCAGTGGTTACAAGCTCTGGCAACTACTTTTATAGCCAGGTGAGCACAGTTGTCCATTGCTTCAAGATAACTGAAACCATCCAGGATTTTGGCCTTTCTCAAAGGTTGAGTTGGAGTGTTTCTAGTTTGAATTGTAGAGTTGTCTACCGGGAATTTGCAGTCAAGCCTTAATTTGCTTGAAGTACCTTGTATTCCAGAGTGTGCACCGATTTCAGTGAATGATGCAGGTCTCCCAGTTGGAGGGAGGAAAGTGTTGATTCCTCTAGTGAGACAGCAAATGTCCTTTAGGCTTTTTGATGGACATTCATGTGGAAAGAGCTTTAAAGACGATTCATTTTTTTCAACAGGGGGAAGAAGATCCCAGTGGGTGAGAAACTGGGCTATATGGAGGTACTTCAGGGATTATTTTCCAATAAGAGTAAGTAAAAGTTTAACTCTGTACCCTGGGGTTTAACTGCTTTAGTGTCTTGTACTGGCACTAGTCTATCTGTGAACTGTAAGCAGGACATGGATCAGTTACTATTGCCATACTACTGCTCGTGGCAGCTGTGGTTAGAAAATCTGAAATGTATTACCAGTGGTGGCAATGTGGTTGCCAGAAGCTGCTGTTTCTAGTGGTTTTACCAGATTCCTGGAGTCAGTCTGCAATCCTGTTCATCTCTCCAGCTTCTGGAGACACTGGTGCAGGTTGTCCCAACAAGTGGTAGCTGCCTCATCCCTCAAAATGTTCAAAGCCAGGCTGGATGGGGCTTGGAGCAGCCTGGTCTAGTGGAAAGTGTCCTTGCCCATGGGAGGGAATTGGAATTGGATGATCTTTAAGGTTCTTTCCAATGCAGATCACTCTGTGATTCTCTTCTGTGCTGCAGCAGTCCTGTGTAGTGCCTGACACTAACACTATTCCCCTCTCATAAATCATAAAATCTAGCTCAGTTTTTGCCTGTTTTCCAGTAACACTTCTGCTCTGGGATGTATTGGGCCAGAATATCTGGGACCTCTGTGTACCAAAAGTCACAACACTTCACAGGGAGCAGTGAAATTTTGCTTTGGAGAAGTGGATTTTCCAGCAGTGGGAATAGCTTCAGTTCTCCAGCTTGTAACTTGCTCGCCACATACTTGTATTTTTCCTACTGGTTCAGACATGTTGCAGAAAGATGACAGGACTGCCAGACTGCTCTGGGACCACAGAATTAGCTGGGTGACTTGGAAGGGAGCAGGGGTCAAATTGGCTAGGAGGGAACTCGATCCTCTTTGGAAGGGCACACAGCTGAAAGGACTATTATGTAAGGTTGTTGGCAAGTTTTACTCAGCTTGAGTATGAGGGAGGGACCTTGATACAGCTTTTGACCTACCTATCCCCAAGATAGTCTAGCCTCAGAAAGGAACAGGGAATCCAGTTCCAGCAGGATGCCAAAGCAGCTTAGACTGGATTCTTCCTTTGCAAAGTCACTTGAACTCTCAGGGTGCCTGAACGTGCTGCTGGTGAACAAGCCTTTTGTTGTACTCTGAGAAGCATAAAAACATTTAGGTTGGAAAAGACCTTTAAGAGAAAGACCGACCATTAACCCAACACTGCTGAGTTCACCATGAAACTTGCTGTTGTTAACAGGTCATTCTTGGCAAGTCTAAGTGTACATGGAAAAATTCACTGTGCCTGCACAGGCTGGAAGTCAGCCTGGGTCTCATGGCTGACAGAGAACTGAGCAGGCTCTGCTGTTGAAGATGGGTCTCAGTTGTGTTGTGTTCTAGTACCAAGTCCTTAGTGCTGCACTAAACACTGCTGCCTTGGATATTGCTGAAATGGGCTCTGTTGTGCTGGGAACTTGGTTCTAAAGGGTCACCTGTAGTGCTGGTTCTGCTGTTCCGTTATTCCTTGGATGCAAATTTAGCCTTGTCTTGATGGAAATATGCTTTGCAGAAGTCCTGCAGATCAGATTCACTGTGGATATTAAAAGTTTGTCAAAGGGCTGGGTTGTTTAGGTAGGTTTGGAGATGAGATGGGGTAGATAAACTAAACTTTACAGCAGTTTTTAAATAAACACTTGCTAGTTCACATATCTGTTTGTGGGAACTCCTTATGCTTGTAATTCCTTTGCTGCTAAGGGGGAGGAGTTGTGCAAGGTCTATGGAGTCCACTGGTATTTCACATGCAAAGGGCAGAACAGGAGGGCTGACAGCTGGGAGATTACTCCTGCATGTGTTTTGGGGGAACAGCCAGCTGGCTGCAGGGTTGGGAAAAGCTGCTACAGGGATCTTAGGGTTAAAGAGGTGCTAGAAGTGTTTTTCTGCTGATAAAGGACTGATGCATGAACAATGCATCAGCATGAGCAATGAATAATGTCTCTGGATATTAAGAATGGTACCAAGAACCAGAATGCCTTGGGCTTGCTAAGAGCATGGGAACTCCTGGGTTAAACTGGTTAACCTGTTCTTTCCCAAGAGGGAGACAGGTCTACAGGGATCACTTGTTTAAATGTTCTCTCTGCAAAAATAATTTTTTCCTGGATTTTGATCTGTGTAATGGCTCGGGAGGACTTGGTTTGTGTCCCAGGCTTATGGTCTGTCAGGACAGTCCTCTGCTGCTTCTCATCCTGTGCCATGTGTCTGCTGAGCACTGCAAGGACAGATCACGCCAATGACAGTCACACTGGTGGCATTTGTAATGCTGAACTTACCTCCAGCAAAGTCTGCATATAGAGCTGTGGTAGCTGCATCCATACCTGCACAGGTACCAGCTGTGTTGGGCTATCAGCTCAGATTTAATTCATAGAATCACAGTACAGCTGGAAGGGACCTTAAAGCTTGTTTCATTCCTCCCCTCTGTCATGGTCAGGGACATCTTCCATTAGACCAGGTTGCTTCAACCAGGCTGTGTATCCTGGCCTTGAACACTTCCAGGGATGGAGCAGCTACAGCTTCTTTGGGCAACCTGTGCCAGGGCCTCACCACCCGCACAGACAAGAATTTCTTCCTATTTGGCTTGCTCTGTTAGAGCAGCTGCATGAGAATCAAGCTCTGCTCCAATGTTTGTGCTGATTAGGCTGCTCTCACTAGAGTCAGCAGTGCCTCCCAGCCTGAGACACCAGGACTATTGTACCCATACCTGAAGATATGAGGTCATGTTTTGTAATACCAGGTGGATTTGGAAAGCAGCCTGAATCTGGCTCAGTTACTCAGCATGAGCTGAGTTGGCCACATTCCCACGGACTTCATGCAGCTGCTCTGATAATAACCTATTTTAGGGCACTAGAAACTTAAGTTTGTCTGCTGGTTAATGGCTGGCCTTGTAAATAGTGCTTTAAGCTAAGCAGTACGTGAAGTGGCTGAGGAATGTTCCAGTGAACTGAGTCCTGGGCCTGAAGTCACACTGAAGGTGAAGCCCAAGCCCTTGCAGGTGTATGCATGGGGCTGAACTGGAGCAGACATCACCTGCACACACCATCTCAATCTCATGCTGTTGATCCCAGCAGCCTCCTAAGCACATGGTGATGTGAGGATTTTGTGCTGGGAGTGCCATGACCTAAAGGTTTTGTGTAGGTAAAGAAGCTGTCACCTGAGCATGTGAACATCTCCACTAGAAGTAGGGCTCCAGATAGCCAGAGCTTCAGACCTTTGGCTTACCTTTGTCAGACCGTGACCACTTTAGGTGTGTGCAGGGAGATCTGCTCACTGCAATGGGAGAGTGGGCATCTGGCCAGAGCAGGAATTGCTGCCAAAAGTGTCTTTTTTTTTTTTTTCCTCCCCTCAGTTTGTCTTGTATATTGTGTCTTGGCAAGCTTCCTGGTAAAGTTCCTCCTTGATTGTTGTACATGATTTACAGAATGGAAATAGAAGGGTTTGATTGCTCTGTCCTAACCTAGTGTAGTGGAAGGCATACCAGCCCATGACAGGGAGTTAGAACAAGCTGATTTTTAATGTCCCTTCCAAACCAAGCCATTCTGTGAATTTGTGACATATGTAATACTGGGAGCCTGGCGAGGGGTATTCAGGTCCTGGCTTGCACTGCTGGGAAGGTAGGATAATTTCTGCCATCATGCTGCTGAGTGTGATGTGGCTAAGTGCAGTTCTTGGGTTGTTTTGCAAGCTTACATGCTCATGAGAGCTGCTGCTTGGATCCTGCAGGATGAGCTCTGGTTTTCTGCTCTCTGCATGCTACCATAGTCAGTGCTGCTCAGCTCCCACCCAGACAACTGATTTTTTTTTCCTACTCTTTGGCTCCTGGTGCTGAGCACCAGTGGTTCTGAAGTCCTCTTTCTCCACTACTGAATGTGCCACTGTTCCTAAAAATAAAATTGGCAATATGGTTCTTTAGCTGTATCTGGCACTCAAATGTTAACACTCATTTTCTTTACACTATTACACTGGTTTACTGCTTCTGTAGGCTGGTTTAGTTCTGTGTAAAGAAATCTGTTATTATTAGGCAGGTAGATGGACTTTGCTCCCAGAGAAGCAGGTTTGGTCTCTAACAGCAGCTGGGAACAGGTGTGTTAGTGCAATGGGGTGAAGGTTCATCTTCACTCCTAGTACTGATTGTCCAACTGAGATGCAGCAGGGATGTGCTGACTCTGCCTCACCATGGGAGCACTGAGACTCCAAAGAGCTGTGTGGGAATGGAGAAGACCATGGAGGCAAAAGGAAAAACCAGCTGGAGGTCCAGAACAGAGTTGCAGCGGTGTTGTTCAGTAACAGCTACAGCAATTCCTTGGGGCAACCTGATAACACTGTTTGCTTCTCAAGGGGAGGGGTTCAAAGAACCAGCAGTGAGTAATCAGCCACCTGAAGAGAGGCATGGAATCATAGTATGGTTTGGGCTGGAAGGGACCTTTAAATGCATTCTGGTTCCAATGCCCCATCTTGTGCACTTCACTATCTTCACTCTTACTTGAGTCTAGAAATACATGATTTACACTGCCTCAAAAATTCCTGCTTCTAGATTAAATTTAGGGAGAGATGAAGGTATTGGCAGGTCATACCCTCTCTGGGCTGAGTTTGTGCATTAGCAGATTCAAGACCTTCACTTGCAGAGAACCCTGTCTGATGTCTGTTGGTCTTAGGTTTCCTGGCTTGACTTGGGTGGAAGAACACATAGAATCACCAAGGTTGGAAAAGACCTTGAAGATTGAGTCCAACTATTCCAGTGCCTTTTGGGTAATTTTTCCTAATGTGTAATCTGAATCTCCCTTGGTGCTACTTGAGGCTGTGTCCTCCTGTCCTGTCACTTCTTCTCTAGGAGAATAGACTGAACCTTACCTGCACCCTCCATGTTTACCTTCTGTAAGCCTCTGTGTTGTGGGACAGGTGTAGAGTGCAGTGGCAGCCTGCATGGGATAAACAGGGGAAAAGCACACATGTATGAATATGAGGCTAAATCTCAGCCCTTCTCCCTTGCCTTTGTTTAGTTGGATCCCTGCATACCCCTTGCCCAGCTCCTGCAGTGCTGTGGTTGACTGATTGTCATGGGTGTTGCCAGCTCTGTGGCTCTATAACAGGAGCTCTTGGAAAACAACCATGGCAATAAGGCTCCATCTTGGCTGGGGCTCTTGTTAGGTATCCAAGCAATGGGCTCCACTGGGATCTGGGTGTCCTTGCATGTGGTGGAGGGGCTGGAGCAGAAGAACAGCGTGTATTCCATATGTGTGGCTCTGCCAAGCTCAACATGCAGATGCCTCGTGCTCTAGAATGATAAGGACAAACCTTCTTTCAGCTGTCTTTCCTATTAAAGGATCTGTGCTTGGTGCAGGCGAGAGATGAGGCTTGGAAATTGCTACCTTGCTCTGACAGGAGCTTTAAGGAAGGAGTGTCTGCTGCTTGTGCAACCAAGCCATGTGTCTGTATCTGCCAGGCCTGTAGTCAAAAAGTCAGAATATTGTCTAGGTTGGAAAAGTTCCCCAAGATGATCAAATCCAACCATTCTGCTAGAACTGCCAAGGCCACCACTAACCCTTGTGCCCAGGTGCCACATCCACAAAGCTTTTAACTCCCTCCAGGACGTGGTGTCCACCACTGCCCTGGATAGCCTGTTATAGAAGTCTCTCTACACCTGAGCAAGAATTGATAGATGGAGGGGTTGCTTACCATATCACTACTTTTTTTCCTGGAGGTAGGTTTTTGGTCTTTAGTCTGTGATCCCTGTTTCTTGTAACTGATCAAGGCTACAGCCCTTCTATGCTGGGAAGTGAAAGCAAAGTCTACTAATTAGGAAAGAATAGGCAAAGGGGCTCTTCAGAGCTGTTGCAACCACAAGCCTCTGTGCCCTCTTCCTGGAGTTCTACATGGCCTCAAAGTCAGAGGAAGTTATGAAGAGGGCCAGTCAGCTTGCAGAACCTGCTGCTGCATCATGCTTATATCACAGCTGCTGTTTTAAATAGCACAGGAGCTGTAGCTTCATCTGGGGCAGGGCTGAGAACAGGGAGAAGGGAATCAAGTTTCTGGGCATGCTGCTTTAGTCGTGCCAAAACACTCCTTGTCCGAGGCAGTGGGGTGGGTAATGCTGGTGTGACATCTAGGAAATCTGTGGGGTTTTTTTTTCTTATGGGAACTGATGGCGTTTGAATATACAGTTTGAGGGATGGGGTGCCAAAGCTTCAGCTTGTAGGTCTGAGAGCTGTTGGATGTTGCAGTTGGCAAAACGTGGCCCTGTTGCAGCCTGAAAAGAGGAGATGTTCAGATTCAATTTTAGGAAGAGGTTATAGACTCTTAGGGATGTGAGGTCCTGGCAAAGGTCGCCCACAGAAGTTGTGGCTGCCCCATCTGTGGAGGTGTTCATGGCCAGGGCTTGGAGCAACCTGGTCTAGAGAAAGGTGTCTGCCTGTGACAGAGGTTTGGAACTGGATGATCCTTAAGGTCTCTTTCAACACCAACTATTCTAACATAAGGAAAATTAAATTTGATCCCTATTTTTGTAGGATGATGCAGCAACCCTGCTGTGTTTTGTCCTGTGTGCTTCCTCAGACTGCATGTGTACTGCCTGGGGAAGATGCTCTGACACATGGGATGCTGCTGCTACCTATAGCATCAAAAAAGCACCCTCTGGCAGTAGTGGTACCAGGGAATGGGTTGTTCTGTGCTAGCTAAGACAGCTGTGGAGAGTCCATGCTCTGCAAACAGAGGAGGAAATGGTTAAGAATATTGCACAGCCTGAAAATAATGTGATCATAACTCCTAGTGCATGCCCTGCAGGAATCAGAGACAGCTTGAGGTGTCTTGTTGACACTTTGGCATGTAGGCCAGGACAGAACCTCTTAAAAGGAGGGATAATTTCCAGTGGTTACCACCCTTCTGCACATTTTCCCACTTGGAAGGTGGTCAACAGGCCCATTAACTGGTTGGCTCCTTTTTCAGGCATTAGGTGAACTTACTTCTCCTATGAGACAGTGATGTTTATGTTCTTTCCTCCTCATACTGGGATGTGAGCCACTAACGTGCTGAGAGAGGGCCTGGAAGGAGGTAGCTGTGGCTAGAGGACTGAAGATCTTGATTGGTTTGGGCAAGAGGTGTGTCAGAATACCTTAGGAAGGAGTAAAGAAGCAAAAGGCCCAGGCTGCAGCAACCCATGCCCTATTCCTGCCTGGCTGGCTGGCTTCTTGTGTCCGAGATCAGCCTGTTCATCTTGCTTCCTCTGCTTGGGAAACTGAAGTCTAAATGTTGCTCCTACCAGAGCCTCTGAAATCCAGGAGAGCCTATACATGAGCTCTTAGGCTGTTCTCCCTCATAGGAAGAGAGACAAAACCTGGGGGATATGAATTTTTTTTTGCTTCTTGCACTTTTATTTACTATCTGAAAATATCCATCTCTTTTTTTCTTTCTTAGCTAGTTAAAACCCACAATCTGCTGACCACCAGGAATTACATTTTTGGGTACCATCCACATGGCATCATGGGCTTGGGTGCCTTTTGCAACTTCAGCACAGAGGCCACAGGTGTCGGCCAGAAATTCCCTGGGATCCGACCATACCTTGCTACCCTGGCTGGGAACTTCAGGATGCCAATATTGAGGGACTACTTAATGTCTGGTGGTAAGCGCAATCACACTGCCATTTCTGTTTATACTCTTGGCTCTGAGCTGTCTTCACCTCTGTCAAGTGAAAAGCTGTGTTGGAAACTCACGTAACCACTTCCTACTGGTAGCACCACCCAAACATTGCTTTCATAGAGTTGTCAAGAGGAAGCTGTGAATAAATGTGAGAAATCCTGTCTAGTGGAAGGTGTCCCTGTCCCTGGCATAGGGTTGGAACTGGATGATCTTTAAGGTCCCTTCCAACCTAAACCATTCTGTGATTCTGTGAATATGACTAGTTCGGGCTGCAGGGACTGCTGTTCCTCTGTGTTCATCCTTAACTCTAGGATACTCTTGTCCAAAACCATAGTAAAGATATCTGACAACGGTGGTCGTGGAAGGTGGAGGCATGGAACCAAGTTGTGCTAGTTATTGTGTGAAGGTACAGGAAGAAATTGCACTGACTGAAAATACTGAGTAGCCATGGCCAGCTTGGCTCCTGGGCTCACTACCACATTACTTGTCACACATCTGTGTTTTGTGGTAGTGGATGCTGTCTCCCCCAGTTGCACTGCTCGGTGCCTGCCAGGGGTAAAAGAGTCTGAAGTATTGCACGATACCAGCTGTTCACAGACCCCCTTCCCTGAATGTATTCCTGTATATGGATCCCACAGATGATGCAGTGATGTGAGTGTGCCAAATTACATGAATAGGTCTGTTTTAATGGAGCCCAGGATTTTAATGCTGGATGGCTTGTAAGTTATGACTGGGCAGAGGAAACAGTGTTTAAAATATCAATGAAGCGTTCTTGCATGGCCTGAGCTTCCTTTTCAGAGTGAGGGTGCCTGTCAGTTAGAGGTGAGGGAGTAACACTTGAAGACTGTGAATTGAACAATCCAGTAACCGGTTTGCTGTTTCTGGAACTGATTAATTAATAAATGACTTTAAAACAGATATCTTAATAAGACCATGGCTGGGAAGATGATAGGAGTAGCTGTACCTGACTCTGACTTGCTAGAATTGACTATTTCTGAGATTACTGTCTTAATTGAGGGAGAGAAAAACTAACTGAATCTGGTGCAGAGAAGGTGTTTGTCCCTATCTAGAAAGGGCATATCTCAAGATGGTTTTTGTCTTCCTGTACTGGTGTTAGTTGCTGTGTGAAGCCCATAATTTGGGAATTCCCAGGACAGCAGTACATGAGAAGTTGGGATCTGCTTTCCAGTCTGTCACATCTGTAAATTTAGTTGTGTTGCTTAAGTTTCCATGCAGTCTTTTTATATTTTAAAAAAACATCTTTAATCTGTTCAGTATGACTGGCAGACAAGTCTTGTGGCCAGCCAGAGCTGCTTTCTCCTTTTTGGAAAGAATGTGGGAGTAGGCATTAGCAACATCATTGCTGGCTTGGCTATCTCTGAGCATTGTGTTTAAACCAGAGGAAAAGGGTGCTTCTTTGGTTCCTAGGGTCTAAGCAAGTTTAGAGGTGTCACGATGTTAACCTTCTGAAGCCACAATTTGTCTTCACTTTCCTGTATTAAAACTTAAGGGTGCTGATACAAAGGCTTTAACATCACTTGGAAAGTGCTGATAATTCCCTCAATTCTTTTTTCTGTGGATGAACCACTTCCAGGTGGAATTATAACAAATCCTAACACTGTACCAGTACACATAGTTGGTTTACAAATAGTATTAATTCTTAATTTCCCAGCCTACTAGAGGTTGAGATACAACAGGGATCCTATAAGGCATGAGGGCGTGACCAGAAATCCCTATATCCAGTGTGAATGTGCTGAAGAGCAGAATTTTATCTATTGCCACTTGTCTCCATGTCTCATTGCACTTTCTGAAGGAACTATTTGATGCTGTGAGCAGCAGTAATCTCCCCCTGCTAACAAGTGTGAAAGAGCTGAACATAAATCTGTTACCAGACCTGTGTAGCCAGCATGAGCCTTTGTGTGGAGAACGGGACAAAGTTGAAGCAGTGAGTATAGCCTGAGCCTTTCAGAGGAAAAACAGTCAGAGATGCAGTTGTGCTGAAAGAAACTAATTCTTCATCCTCAATTCCAGCTGATCTGTCTCAAGTGTGGTCTGCTGTGTTCTTACCTGGAGCTGGGATAGGTGATGACCCTGATGCCCAGATAGACATCAAGGCTGGCAGACTTGTCCTGTCTAAGACCCCAGGGCCTGTTCATCATTTAGTTCTTAGCTCAAGCAATTAATACCATGAGTGTAATAGGGCATGATCTAAAGTACTCAGATCAGATGTGCTGTGTTAGGGGAGCGTAAGTGATTGCATCCCATTTTTTCCTTGGCTTATTCTGGCCAAAAAAAGTGAGGCAGGAGTGAGCTTGGACACCAATAGTAGGATAAAGGCAAGAGTTTATAGAGCAGACAATCAAATTTCTTTACATTTTTAAAGCAATACAGAGAAAATTAAAGGTGTTGTCTCTGGGTTTTCATTTCCCTGGAGTGGGGACTAGTGCTTTAGGGCAGAGATTGCTTACTAAAGGTGAAGGGAGGTCCTGCTGTTTGCAGTGTGGAATGGAGGGAAAGACCTTCGTAGACACTTTCCTCAGAGTATGGATTTACATAAACACCCTGTCCTGTAAATTGCAAGAGCTTCATATTATTTCAGATCTGTCTTAAATGTTTGTCCATTTATTCTTTTTATATTGCTAAATCTATTCCATATCTATTCCACTACCTAATTTTGCTGAGGAATTGGTCAATATCAGACTCTCATCCATCAAAATAACACAACTGCTTTCTTCCTTTCTAAAGGTAAACCAAATCCTACTGTAAAGTTTACATGGAGGGAGGATGTCTGACACCAATGCCTTTGATATCACTAGATACAGAAAATCCTTGCTGAAGTCTTTTGATAAAGGAGAATTATTGAGAGCTGATGTTTGTGGAGTTTACAGCTAGGTCTGAACTGTTTGTTTAGTTGAAGAATAGGTTGCCTGCTAATACTACCTGCTCTGACCAGAGGGAGGTTGGACAGCTCAACTTGCAATTGAGGCATAAACTTTGTGCTACAAGTATGAGAAGATCCTGAAGTCACCAGTCAGTCTTGTAGCGTTACCCTTGTGTCTGTCTGCTTAATCCAGGTATATGTCCTGTGAACCGTGACAGCATAGACTACATCTTGTCCAAGAATGGCAGTGGCAATGCCATCATCATCGTGGTGGGAGGGGCAGCAGAGTCCTTGAACTGCACCCCAGGGAAGAACTCTGTGACGCTGAAGAACCGAAAGGGATTTGTGAAACTGGCTCTACGGCATGGGTAAGGGGCAACCTCAATGCTGGAACAGTACTGCTGCCATCTGGAAGGTGCTTTTATTTGAACAACTTGGTCTAGGTGAAGATATCCCTGTTCAATGCAAAGGTATGGGACTATATGGCCTTAAAAGGTTCCCCTCCAGCCCAAACCATTCTGTGATTCTGTTCCCTGAAGCAGCTGATACCTTGGAGGAATTCTCCTTTCTGCAGTTTTGCTGTGTTGTGTGGGTGTTTGCTCAGAGCATTAGACATGAGTGTCCTTTGGCTTCTTCCCCTGAGCAAGGTGCAGGGGTAGGGGGATCCCTGGGACAGCAGGAGGCTTCCACGGCAAGGAGAGGCAGTGTCAGTATGGGGTGATGACCTGTGCAGTCCCCCTGATCCCTATGTGTCTGAAAGGAGATGGCCATCAAAAACAGGAGTTGAGTATATATGGAAGTGTGTCCCATACCTGACTACACAGTGTTCCACAGGCCCATTGTCAGTGCAATTCTCTTGTGTGCCTTCAAAGTACATCTATTATGTCATGCCAAGTCTGGCTGGCTTATGTCAGTACCTTGTGCTGCAAAAAAAGCTCTGGGTGATGGTACCAGCACCTGTGCAGCCTGGCAGAACACACAGCAGAAAGTGTGGGGATGTCATATGAACTGCAGTCTGGGGTGGGGTCCTGAATCTTTCTGTCTTTCTAGAGCGGACTTGGTTCCTATCTACTCCTTTGGGGAAAATGAAGTGTACAAGCAGGTGATCTTTGAAGAGGGTTCCTGGGGAAGATGGGTTCAGAAGAAGTTCCAGAAGCACATTGGCTTTGCTCCATGCATCTTTCATGGCCGTGGCCTCTTCTCCTCCAACACCTGGGGGTTGTTACCCTACTCCAAGCCCATCACTACTGTTGGTAAGGTTTTAGTATAAACATGCTGTGTGCCTCTCCAGGTAGCAGAATACTTGAGTCTATGCTGTACACCTGCTGTAGTTTGGTATTGGAGTCTTGACTATAAAATGGCTTTCCCTTCTATATAAAAACCTTCCAGCAAAACTGAGAATGAGCTAGAAGAGTTTCCAGTGGTTACAAGCCTTCAATCAATGTTCTGCTTCCCGGCAATTTTGCAAGAGAGCTTTTTTTGGGGGGAAAAGGCTGTAGCTCTACTGTCTTTGGCCTTGGATAGCTAAAGTCAGAAGCAACCTGGCTCCCATATTCCAGTGGGATGCATGTCTGACAGTTGGGTATTTAAAGCCAGCCCTAAAGCTTGCATTTGAGTCTTCTAACCCAAAGCAACAGGGCTTTAAGGAAGGAGGGGGAAAAGGGTCAGCTTTGCTTTTGTGGTGTGTATAGGGGAATACCTAAGAAGAACTGACTCTTGGCTCATGTTAATTGAGGAGGGATTTATCACTCTGCTGTAAACAGAAGGGGGACTTCCTAGCCACCTTGAACAGTAGATGCATTTGTGTAGCCAAAGTAGATCTGGTATTGCTGCAGATGTGGTGTGTGTCCTTGTTGTGGGACAGTTGTGCTTCAGAGCCTGGTAAAACTGTGAGGAATCAGGCAAACCTCTGCTATAATGGCAAACTTTGCTGTGCCAGAATGGATGTGCTGAATGATCATAGCTGTGTCCATAGAGGACAAATACTTTAGGTTGTAGGAGCATTTAAGCTAATGTGGATTTTTTCCTTTTTTTATCAGTTGGAGAGCCCATCACCATCCCCAAAATTGGTAATCCATCCCAGAAGGATGTGGACTTCTACCATAGCATATATGTGGACTCGCTGATCAAACTCTTTGACAAATACAAGAGCAAATTTGGCCTGCCAGAGACTGAGGTCTTGGAAGTCAACTGAAGCTCAGCAGCACCTCTTTTCTCAGAACCAACACATCGTTTCCAGGAGTCCAAGTTGTCACTGTGTACTTGAAAGCATGTGTGGGTGTATGTATTCTTCAAAGCAAGTGTTCAAAGTATTGCTAAACCACTTTAAAATTAATAAAGGCTTTGCTTTAGAGAAATCCCATTACAAACATCTTTTTATACAAAAAATAAAGCACAAGTCCCCATTGCTGTGAGGATTTGGATAAATGATTGCCTTTGTAATCTGCTGTATAATGCTGTTGGATCACCAGCAATGGATTAGAAAAATTCCTACAGCTACTGTACCCACTGGCACAAGCAATTTTGGGAGAGTAGGATGCATCTGGTTTTCAGTTTAAAAAGCAGCAGGTTGATTTGAGCAGCATGGCAGTTTTACAGTATGTTACACAAGAACACTGTTGAGACATGCTTATGTAGTACTAGAGTATTTCTGCTTTGGAAAAGCCCTTTCTGGAAGTACAGTTGGGCTGCCAACCTCCCTGGTGTGGCATCTATGCTAGATGGTGCAGAGAGAGTCAGGTGAAGCTTGATCCACGGCATAGTGGATGATTTTGTAGCTGTAAATTCACCACTATTTAAGATGTCAGTTTAGAAGCAGATACGTCCCAGGTGCTGCTTGCACAGAGGCTTGTAGCTGGAAATATGAGACTTTTTCATAGCCATAAAACTCCAAGGGTAAGCTCTAGGAGCAGTGGGGTGGTGCAGTCGTGTAGCCCTGGTGTAGACTTTTAGGGTAGACCTTAGGGGGGAAAATGCAGTGGGGCTATTGATGCAAGTGCTTTGGATCCCAGAAGTATTTGGGGAAATCTAGAGGTTACTTCTGGCCTGAAGATGGCTTCTAATTACTCCATCCAGTGAATATAAAGGAGTAGCCTTTGCACACATAGGATCTAAAGTGAGCTACTTTTAAAAAAGTATTTATAAAATGTTTTATGTGGATGTTAACACTGCTTGTATTGAGATTTCTTGAGAGTACAATTTGTTTATGTATAAACCTGAAACACTGCACTACTTGCATGTCTGACCTGCCTTTTCAACCATTCAGTTGAGTGTATCTTGAGCTCTAAAATGTGCCTTTCTTCCATGCAAGAGGATGGTACTTCACATTCCTGGAATCTTGCCTCTAAAGACAAATGTTCATCTGTCATATTTGATAGATTATTGTATTACAGAGTATCAATTTTTGTACAAATTTCTAGAAATAAATGTGGGCAAAAATAGTGGGCTGCTTTGGTCCCTTCAGTGTTGCAGGGTTTGTGGCTGGTATTACAGCAGTAATTTGTATGATTGCAGTTGTGCCTTTTTTCCTGTGGGGAAGAAATGGTTTGTCTCTACAAAAGCAGACTTGCACCAAAATCACCGTCTCTGGAAGTGTGTAATGGTAGACCTGGAAGAGTTAGGTTAAGCACTGGACTTGATCTTAAAAGTCTTTTCCAACCTTAATAATTCTGTTCTACCATCTGCATGCTACATGCATGGGGCAGCCAGGATAGTTTAAGCAAATCTTTGTGGTTTAAAGTTGGGGTTTTGCCTGGGAATGTACAAGGATCTGAGGCAGCCTCTGTCTGTGGACCTCCACTGAGCAGATACAGAAAGCACAAGCCCTATTGCCCCTTACAGCAGATTTCTTTGGGTTTTATTCTTGCCTTGAAGAGAAAATGCTGGATTGCATCCCTGCTCCTCTGGTGAAGAAATCCTTCCAGCCCCTTTCAGTACTTAAAAGAGAGCTTCATAAAAAAGAGTGACTTTCTATACAGAATGTTTAGTGATAGAACAAGGGCCAAATAATAACTTCTATAAATAGGTAATAAACCTAACAGAGAAGAGATTTAGATTGGATATTGGGAAGAAATTCTTCCTTGTGAGGGTGGTGAGACCCTGGCACAGGTTGCCCAAAGAAGCTCTTGCTGCCTCATCCTTGGAAGCGTTCCAGGCCAGCAGCATGGTTTAGTGGCAGGTGTCCCTGCCCCATGGCAGAGGAGTTGAAATGAGATGAGCTTTAGGGTCACTTCCAACTCAAACCACTCTGTGATTATTCTTGTCAGATCCTCCAGACTTCTACTACTGGAGGTGCAAAGTGCTGCAGAAATAGCTCACAATGCTGAAAAGTTCATGTGGGCTCTTCTGGTAACAAGGGAGGTTTTAACCTGTTGTTTTTCGACTGGGTCTGGTCTGTGAACCATGGAAGTGATCAATCAGTGCTGGCTGACTTCCACAGCCTCACAATGCTGTTCTCCAAGGTGAAAGCCAAACTTACTCTTTGCCTTTTTCAGGCGTGGCCAATGGAATTTTAAAGTCTCCTGCTCAGGAAGATAAACCTGGTGTGTTGCTTGCTTCCCCTTTTCCTCACCCCTAGTAGGATTGATTTGTATCTCTCTGTTCTGATAGCTGACATGAAGGTTGTGTTTCCCGTGACTTCTCTGGAAATGAATAGCAAGAAAAGCTCTGTCCAAACCACTTATAGCTACTTGTGACATGTCCCTGGAATCCACCTTTGAGGATTCCATGAACTGGAGGAGGTCAGTTCTTGGAGATCTTTTTCCAAGCAGTGTTTTTGATTATTAAGTTTAAGATCAAAGCATAGCTGTAGACTGAAAATCCCACTAACACAGAGGAGGGAGAGAGTTATTTCAAACAAGGCTCCATTCTTGCAAAAAGGGATATACTAATGGATATCCTGTGATTTTCCATACTGTAAGGTTGGACCAGCTCTGCTGAATTCCTGGCTGTGCTAGGAGTGTAACAAGAGATTGACACTGTTCTTATGCTATTATCAGTCTATTAAAGAGGAATTTTTGTCTGATCTCAGCTGAGATAGGCTGCTGTCCACTATAGACCAGCTCTGATAAAGCTGTTCTTACAATCTGTGTTGAGAAATGAGCATCTTTGCTTTCCTGTGGACCTGTCTTGCCTTCAGCTCAGCAACTTCCCCTTCCTCTGCTTTTGTTTAGCTTGATATATGAAGTACATTTGCACTTCTCTGGTTCTTTAACATCTCCCTGTCCTCTTAACATTCCTCATTATACCTGCAAGAATCCTGATAAATCTGTCCCTCATTACAGGCTGGAAGAGGGGACTTGCCACTTTCACCAGTTTTTCCTCATGTGTTTATACATAGTTACTGTCCTATTTTGTCATCTTTGCCTCAAATCAGAGCTCTCCTTCTGGCAAACAGAACAAAAGGGTACATGACTCAGTTTATGGAAAAGGCATGGCAGTTGGATGCAGGCCACCTGCAGTGATTTATCCCTTCCTTGACTGCCAGCCATGAGCATCCTGAGCATGTTACATGAATCCTGGGTCCAGTTTTGAGCCCTTCATGACAAGAAGGACATTGGGGGACAGAAGTATGTCCACAGAAGGGAGTGCAGCTGGGGAAGGGGCTGGAGTGCCAGAAGTGGCTGAGGGAGCTGGGTAGGGCTCAGTGTGGAGGAAAGGAAACTTGGGGAGGACTTTGTCACTCTCTACAACTCCCTGACAGGAGAGTGAAGTCAGGTGAAGGTTAGGCTCTGCTCCCAGGGGACAAGGGACAGGACAAGAGGAAACGGCCTTAAGTTGCACCAGTGAAGGTTTACATAGTATATTAGGGAAAAATTCTTCACTGAAAGGGCAGTCAGGCATTAGAACAGGCTGCCAAGGGCAGTGGCAGAATCTCCATCCCTGGAGGGATTTAACAGAAGTGTAGATGTGGTGTTTTGGGACATGGATTAGTAGTGGGCTCAGTATGGAGTGGTTGGACTGAATGGGGGGCTTTCCCAATCTTTGTGATTCTGTGGGTTTGCTGAGCTGTTTTTTCCCTCTCTGTGAAGCAGGGCAGCATTATTTCCTGCAGCACCAGCTATAAAGGTGGGATATCACCAGCTTGCTTTGAGCCCCTCGTTAATTAGCATAGCATAGCATAAGCAGAATTTTTTTTTTTTTTTTTTTTTAATTCAGTGTCGAAGCAGACCTGGGTCTAATGAAGGAAACTGAAAAAACAAACAGAGAGGACGTGCTGCCCCCATAAGGTGCCTGTCAGTAACTCCATGATAATGTAACAAAGCCCCCAAGCATTTTGGGGAAACGCCAAGTAGCAATGCCAAGAAATCACTTACCGAGACTAGAACTGCCTTCTTTGAGGAGGCAGAGACCAGAAATGGATGCATTATCCTCTAAATGAACTTCTTGCCAATTTAGCCCAAGCAGCAGTACCACAAGGAATAGCAAATTATTTTTCTACAGTGCACATTCTCAAAGCTTCGTGCTGTAAAATGATCCCCTTGAAAATGGTTCTGTTTGGCAACAACTTAGATAATTGAAGTTTTTCCATTTAAAGAAAAATCCATACTATCACAAAAATAGGCATTTTCTTGCCTGCTTCTGCCAGAGATTCAAGGGACCACATTAGGCAGCTGAAAGGGCAGGAAAAAATGCTAATGTAGGGATTTCTCTATTTTGCTTTGTGGTTATCTTTTTTTTTCTCTCAGATGGGGCTTATGGAGTGAAGGTGTTTTAACAGGTTGTAAAAGGCCATAATGTAAGCCTGGTGGGAATTTGAACTCTACCCATGGTCTGATTATTTACTGATTCTCTGATTCCTCTTAGATCTGATCCACACTTCTAGCTAATCATATATTGGGAGCTTTTTCCCCCAGTAGTTTTTGTCTTTGCAGTGTGGTTTCTGTTGTGCTTTGATCAAGGCAGCACAGTGCAGACACATTTGACTGAGCCAATATCAGCCCTTGTGCCAAAATGTCATACTGCCATTGTGTGAAATCTTTGGAACGGTTGAACTTGATGATCTGAGAGGTCTTTTCTAACCTAAATGATTCTGTACTTTTATGCATCAGCAGCCATAGAACCCATCCATTCTTCTTCCTTGTCACATCAGAAGGTCTGGATATCCCAATTTTTTTTTTAAGTAGATGTAAAGGTTTCATCAATGAAGAGTCAGTCAGAATATTGATACCTTGTAAGTATCAAAGATCAAGAAAGTCTTAGTGGTTTGATATAATGGCATTATATTGTCTGGGAGATGCTTATAGCCAATGAAAGTATAAAGTTTTGGTGCAAATGCTGTCCTGAGGAGGCTTAACAGCCAGTAGGCTCCAGTTCTATAGGTATACTGATTTTTTCTCTTCTTATGTATATTTAGCTTTCATCAATGCTTCCATCTGACAGAAAATTTTCATTCAAAAGGCCTTAAAGTTCTCTATAAATATTCCAAAGAAGGATTTACTTTTCCCATAGATTAAATGCAACCACTTCTGGAGTGGAAAGCACAATCATGACACATCAGATTAAGTGATAAAATCACATTACCACCTCTGCACAATGAACATGCAGGTGCAGTAAAGGGAGGGACTTTATTTCAAGCAGAATTCAGAAATAAATTTCCTTCAGAGACTTATGGTAATGTACCAGGAGATATTTCATGGCTGTACTAACATGGGAGCTTAGGAATTTTGCATCTTGTTTGGAGCAGCCTGCAGTCCCAGTGCTTATTTGTTACATGGGGTTGGTGGTCAGAGACAGAGACAACACACACTTTCAGAGATCCATGCAACAACAATGAGTTTTATTGTGCACATCCTCTTTGTATAGGGGGTTTGAAACACTTCAGTCTAAACCACTGACTGGTCTGGTTTTAATACCACCCGGCTCTTTGACCAGTGTGGTGTCTGCGGCTTAGACTGGAATGTCATTGAGTGAAGTCCCTGTTCGGGTCTGAATGTATCCTATCATTGTTCACTGAGGGACCGGTTTATGGAATTCTGCTGGGTTTCTTATTTATAGCTGAATTAATTGCTGAGCCACAGACCAGCTGTGATACTTATTTGGTTGTGAACTAGCTTTTGGCTTTGATCTACCCACTGAAATCCGAAAGCATCTTCTGTTTGATTGACGTGGGCTTTTAATGTAGTCCCCAGTGGTAGCAACCACTTTGAGGCTGGTGGGTGTGATGGACCCCATGTGCTGTTCTCCTTCATTTAATTGCCTTCTCATTTAAAATATATTTGGTTTCATAGAATTACAGAATCATTTAAGTTCTAAAGCCTTTGAGACCAGTGAGGCCAACTATTCCCCCAGCAGAACCCAGCCCACCACTAATTCATGTCTCCACTGCCACATCCACATGCACACGTCTGTTAAATCCCGCCACGGATGTGGACTCTACCACTGCCCTAGACAAACTATTTAAGGGCTGTATGACCATTTCCATGAAAAAATTTTCCCAGTATCTAACCTAAACCTCCCTTCAGCTTGAGGCCATTTCCTTTTGTCCTGTCCCTTCTTTCTTGGGAGAAGAACCTGACTCCCACCTGGCTCCACCCTCCTGTCAGAGAGTTGTAGAGAGGGAGAAGGGCCCACCTGAGCCTCCTTTTCTCCAGGCTGAGCCCCCCAGCTCCCTCAGATGCTCCTTGTCACACTTGTGCTCTATTCCTTTCACTACTTGCCCTATCTCATTCACAATATATATTTAAAATACATGTTTGAGTCTGAGAAGGAAGTTTTTTCCATGTAAATAATAGCCCTTCTGAGCACCAGTAGAGTAACAGATATTCTAAGCATCACTTGCCTTCCAAAGCACCAGTAGTCCTCTTCTGTGTCCTGCGTGGAAATTATCTAATGGTTATGAGCTGACTTGAAAATGTCTTCTACTGAAAGTGGATCTCCTCTGCGCATACAATGTGACCTAAACAGCTTGATGGTGTGTCAAAAAGACAGTGAAGTGTCTCTGTCTGAGGTGGGGTTTATCTATAATGGGACACTCAGGAAACTTACAATAAATTAATTAAATCAGTTTTAATAGCCCCAAATTTATGTAGCTGATGGTGATGGTAAAGTGCAAACAATGGCCAGATGCAAATTAATACAGTCCCCCTTGGACTTTATTGCATTAAAGACTTATATTACTATTAATTTAGAACCAAGGGCCTCTACCTTAAAAAGATCTGACCTTTATGGTGCTTTTCACTGTGAGCTTCTGATACATTGCCTAGGGATTACCAGAACACCTTAGGTATCTGCAAGTGTCTCACAGCAGTTCAAAATAACCTCTGTGAAGGGAGCAAACATATTCAGCTGCAACTAGAAATACAGATCCTAAGAAATACCTTGGACACAAACAGGTGCAAAGTTCAATGCCCACAAAAGCAGTCTCTTGTTTTAGTCACTACTGCTTAAGATTGATCCCTCTCAAAGCAAAGCTAAACTCTTTTAACCCCACATTTATGGCTGTAAATTACATTTACAGCCATAAATAATGCATTCAGTGCATAATTTGTCCTTTTTTCTCTTTAAACAGTTTACAAACTTGAAGTATTTTGCTCTGCATTTGGAACGCTTCTACCCATCAGTGAAGTATGTCATCTCACTGGAGTGATTTTGCAATGATCTCATACCCCAAAAAGAAGCATATTTGACCTGATCTGTGGAAGAAGTAGGAATTATTGTTAGCCACAAGGTCATTTCTTCCCTTCCCAAAGGTGCTATCCTGCCAAAATTTGCAATAAAGTCTATTAAATAATATCTGTAATAACTTGCAGGTAGTATCGCTCCACCATATGTCATTTTGAAGGACATGAGTCCATGTATCTCAACTACTGTGCAAAAAGACTACTGATAAAGTAGTGCTTCCAGAAATGGCAATTAAATATTCCAATGTAATTTCTGGCAATTCCTCTCTGGCACTTCATCCAGCTTTCTCCAGAGCCTTTTCAAAAATACACTTCATTCTGCAGGAGTCTTTACCAGATTTTGTTAAAACTGCTTTTTTGAATTTTGTTAGTTGTAATTTTAATTATCTTCTGGTTTTGCCTTCAAAAAAAAAAAAAAAAGTCCAGAAGAAATGCCTTCTGGTATTCCATAATGTCAAAGTGAGGAGATGCCAGTGTGAGTTTAGACAACACATAAACACAAGACAGAGCCAATAATCTGGTGATGTTTTTGACTGCTGAATTCATCTGAAGAAAACTGAAGATCACATAACTACAGACTGGCTGAGACTGAAAGGGACCTTAATGCTCATCTTGTTCCAGCCCTCTGCCGTGTGCAAAGACACTTTCAAAGACACTTTCTACTACACCAGGTTGCTCTAAGCCCCATCCAACCCAGCCTTGAACACTACCAGGGATGGGGCAGCCACAGCTTCTCTGGGCAACCTGTGCCAGGGCCTCACCACCCTCACAGGGAGGAATTTCTTTGAAATATCTGATCAAACCTTGCTTTCTGTCAATGTGAGGTCATTCCCCCTTGTCACAGACTCACAGAATCACAGAATATTCTGAGTTGGAAAGGGCCCACTAAGATTATTCTGTCATTACAGGTCCCTGTCCAAAGTCCTCCTCCAGGTCTCCTGGAGCCTCTTTAGGCACTGGCAGGGTGTCTAAGGTCTCCCTGGAGCCTTCTCTTCTCCAGGCTGGACATCCCCAGCTCTCCCAGCCTGTCTTCAGAGCAGAGGGGCTCCATCCCTTAGAACATCTCCGTGGCCTCCTCTGGACTCTCTCCAGCAGCTCCACATCCTTCTGATGCTGGACTCCAGAGCTGGAGGCAGCTCTGCAGGTGGGGTATCACCTAAGCAGGACAGAGGGACAGAAACCCTTCCCCTGCTGCCCTGGCTGTGGGATCAGCCCAGCACATGGGGGCTTCTGGGCTCTCAGCACACATGGTCAAACCTGTTCAACTTCTCACCCATCAATACTCTAAAATTCTTCTCCCATGGGCTGCTTCCTGTTCATTCTTTGCCCAGCCTATGTTTGTGCTTGGGATTGCCCTGACCCATGTGCAGGACCTTGTAGGAATACAGCTAGAAAGTCGAGCTGGGAGCACTGTCCAGCTCATGACAAAAGCGGATATGTTAGCCTTAGTAGGCCACCAGCCTTGGCAACAGAAAGCAGAACCTTGAGGAAAGAATGCAGAAGTTAGCAGTGTGCTTGGTACGATGTGCTTGGTAAGCAGAACTTATATGAGATAATGCATACCTGCACTAGTTAGTAGGAGGCTCTGAATTAAGCAATGTTACGTAGTTACATAAATGTTATAGTTGTACTGTTTTTAGCAATTGCTGAAAAGGTATATAAGCTCAGCTTTGTGAATCAATAATGGCTTCATGTGTGCCAACCATGAAGTCAACATCTCTTTCATCAATTGCCATCAGGACCTTGGATGTGATCTGGTTGAACTTCACAAGGTTCACACAGACTCACTTCTCCAGCCTGCCAAGATCCCTCTTGACACCATCCCTTCCCTCTACACAGTAGGGGAAGGGATGGTGTCCACTAAGGTTGGGTGGATGGGGAGGTTATGGATGTGGGATGCACAGAGTGCTCCCATGTCCATAACCTTTCCATCTGCCCAGCCTCAGTGGTGTGTCTACTGTACTTGCTGCAGCTGCAGGAACTTCATCTTTTATCATAACATACTGCAGGAACACCCATGGGGACATAATAAAGGTTATATTGTGATCTTCAAAATGATGCAGACAGATAATGACAACCTTTTGATTTGGTTAAAAAATTCAAATGACAGTTTCCTAGGGCATCAGTAAATTACACAGGGCCCTATGTAATGCCATATACACAGGTGAGTTGGGAGTACTGCTCCAGCATTACTGCCTCCAGTGACTGCTCATAATTAGGGGCAAAAGAAACCACTGCCCAGCTGAAGCTTGCAAATACTCTACTTAAAATAATCCAACAATCCTAATTAATGAATGAATTATTGTAAGCCCTATAATTCCACAACAATCTGGGTTATTAAATGCCTGTCATCATGTTGAATGGTCACTGTGGTGAACTATACAAGGCAGGTACTAAACCTCCCAGAACTCATGAAAATCAGATGTAAATCTGAAACCTTATCCATACAAATGCCCTTGGAAATGGTTCTTTTTCATGCTGACATAACAAAACCTAACAATAAATCTGAAATTTAGAATAAGGCCAAAGCTTGAGCTAGTGTGAGCTGGAAATCTGCCAGGACTTCTTTGCAGCTGTATGAGTTCCACTGCTACAAAATCAGCAATATATCCACATGGGTTTTGGGGTCATATTTGAATTTTTCTCTGAGCAATATTTTACTTTTTAGTCCCTGAATTGTGTGTTAGAGCTCTCAGTCTACATCAAGCAGCAAATGCAATCTCCATACACAAGACAGGTGAACTGCAATGGTAAAGAAATAATTTGACTTTTCTAAACACCAGTGTTTTATCATCACAGTCTGGTCCTGTAGAAAATAAGAAAAGTAGGAAAATCCTGCCATGGTAATGACATATGGACTTAAAATTCAGCAACTTTCACTATGTAAATTAGTGTCCTGGTGTTCTCTGGGATAGAGTTAATTTTTTCCCTAGCTAGTAGCTGGTATATGGTTGTGTTTTGGATTTAGAATGAGAATAATGTTGATAACATATTTTTTATAGAAGGAGAAGATGAAGAAGTGGGGGAAAATCAGTCACAGAAGCATCATGTTTCATCTGAGGATGGACTTATTTTTTTTTAAACAATGTTTTGGGTTTTTCATATTTTGGGCAAACAAGCAGTGGCATCTTCACACTGCTTCCATAAATTGTTTTCAGTGCTTTATCTCAGGAAAGACTATTCTTATAGCTGTTATCTTCTTTGATTTTATATCTAAGTCTAAGCTAGAATTAGTCTAGGTCTCTGGAGGAAACATATTGAGAGTCTCAAAGGCAGAAAGCATTCTCAAAATTTCTTGATGTTTAGATAATTTTGTCATTCTGAATGCATTTTTCACACCTTGAGCAAAGAAACTCCCCAGATTTCATCCTAAAAATCAAGTTTCAATCATCCAAGGTGAAGATGGAATGCTTAAAAGGAAGGAGTGTCTTGTACTGAACCAGAAACCAGGAGGTGAATCAGATACAACAGGTCCACAATGACTGTGTTTGAACTTCCTGATCTCAGCATGTCTCAGGAGTCTGGGTGCTTGAAAATAGAACACTGGCTATAGAAAATACTGAAATAGAAGGTTTTTTTTTTTAATCAGAAAGAAAAAAAATGGAGACGTGCTTTTTCCCAGAAGATATTCCAAAAAAGGCCACTGTTTTTAATTAATTTTCCTGATCAGAGACAGCAACATCCTGTACTCACACACACCAGACTGAACGATGTCCAAAACTTAAGCCTGAGGTATCGAGTTTATTTAATGCCTACATGTAGAATCAAACAATTTGGGAAAAGAAGTCCATATAGATGTGTTACTATGAGATAAACCAGGGAATCACCCAGAAGAAAAGTTTAGCATCTCCATTTCAACTAGGAAGCATTTTGGAGAAAAGCAGACCATGGTGAGCAGCTGCAAAGGAAGGAGCAGGATGGAAGATGACTTCATGCTACAAGGATGGCCAGCAAACCCCAGAAAACTTGACTCTTCATTCCAGTTTTAATTTTACTTCCTCTTTTTAACAAGTTCACTGTTGAATACCCTAGACCAAAATAAGTGCTGAAGACAGTACTGTTACAACATCTCACTGGAGCACAGAATATTACAAACCGAGGAGTATTGCAGGTGAATGGAGCTTACTGGGCTTCCAGCAGGATGGTCTCCATGGTGTGAGAGATGCATGGTCTCCTCTGTTCAGGATGGATATTGCCTGGGTGGGATGGGATGGAGGTAGGTGCTGAGGGGATGGTTGCATTGGGCTTTGGTGTGTGTGGGCATCATGGCTGGTATGATGTGAGGTGAGCTGGCCTGATGTGGGATGGCTTGGCATGGAATGGGATGGGTCCATGTGCTGTGGGAAGGGTTTGTATGATATGGGGTTGGTTGGCACAGTGAGGGGCTGGTTGGTCTGTTGTCGGGCAGGTTGGGGTGACATAGGGCAGGTGGATGTGCTATGGAGAAGGCTGGCGTGATGCGAGGCAAGTGGATGTGATATGGGGAAGGTTCATAGAGTCATAGAATCATGGAATAAGCTGAGTTGGAAGAGGCTCATCAGGATCATCAACTCCAGTTCCTGGCCCTGTGTAGGACACCACAACAATCCCACCATGTGCCTGAGAGCATTGTCCAAATGCTTCTTGAGCTCTGTCATATTTGATGCTGTGACCACTTTCCTGGGGAGCCTATTCCAGTGCTCAACCACCCTCTCAGTGAAGAACCTTTTTCTAATATCCAACTCAAACCTTTCCTGACTCAGCTTCAGGCCATTCCTTCAGGTGCTGTCACTGCCCATAAGAGTTGAGAGACTGGTACATGCCCCTCTGCTTCTCCTCCTGAGGATACTAAAGACCTCAGTGAGGCCTACTCTTGTTGTTCAGTCTCTTCTCCAGGCTGAACAAAATAAATGACCTCAGCTGCTCCTTATAAGACTCTCCAGACCCTTCGCCATCCTCATGGCCCTCCTTTGGACCCTCTGCAACAGCCTAAAGCCTTTTTTATATTGACATGACATAGATGGATGTGGCACTGGGCACAGGCGGGCCTGTTTTGGGGGAGGTGTCACATGGGGCAGGTGGATATGATGTTGGGCAGGTCGCAGCGATGAGGAGGGGTGCTGACAATGACACCGGTTCCGATGCAGAGTCGGGCCCAGCCCCGCAACCCCTGGTTGCCATGGCGACCGCCCCTCCGCCCCCCGCCCAACCATTTCCCGTCCCACCACGTGATGACAACAGCACCCGCACACGTGACGGAGGGCATGCAATCAAACTCGATCTCCTCCAATCATCGCCCGCAGTTGGGGTGCCGTCCGCCTTCCGGAAGCGGGCCCTCTAATCGGCGCCGGCGCGCGTTCCAGCGGTTTGACAGGGCTGGCGCCGCGGGGCTTTGATTGGCGTCAGACTGAGCCAGTGGTAGCTCGGGAGGCCGTGTGGGCTCCCGCCCCTGCGGCGCCAGGACCAATGGGCGAGCGGGAGGCGGAGCTCCGCCCACCCCCCGGCACTGCGGTAATATGGCTCCGTAGCGGGCGGCCGGCTCGGCGTTGCTGCTGCCATTAACCCCTGCGCGCCCGGCGGCCCCGGGGGAGGGGAGCGGGGACCCTCCGTGAGGATGACCTCGGCTGCCGGTCCCGCCGCGTTGCCGCCCGGCTCCGCCGCCCGCGCCCTGCATGTGGAGCTGCCTTCGCAGCAGGTACGGCGGGGCCTCGGGACGGCGCTCGGAGGGCGCTGAGGCGGTGGAGGGTGTCCTGAGGTGAATCAGGGGTGTCCCCTGAAGTGTGGGGTGTTCTGAGGTGAAGGGGATGTGCTCTTTTAGGCGTGGGATGCCTTGAGGGGCGTGCTCACTGAGGTGTGGGTTGTTCTGGGGTGAAGGGAGATGTTTCCTGACCTGAAGGTGCTCCCTCGGGTGAACGGGAGTGCTCCCTGAGGTGAAGGGCTGGACAGGTACTCCATGGGGTGTCAGTGGGGATCCCCCGAGGTCTGGGGGTACCTGAGGTAGGGTCCCCGAGCTGATGGAAGGGGAGTCCCTGAGGCAAGGGGCAGTTTGAGCACCTTTCTCTCTTAGGCTGGCACGAAGGCGAGAGGAAGCACGGGGATAGGGGTCTGTGCCTCTCTCCCAGAACACTCCTTCTGTGCCTACAAAGGATCTGGAGCCGACTAAAGGTGGGAGTTGCAGCAGGAATAACACCGTGAAAATCAGTGTTAAACTTGGGCACCTCGTGAGGCCGGAGCAGCTGGGGTGTCCCCTCCTCCCTCTCTTGGCGGGGTGGGAAGCAAGTGTGGATATAACATGAGGTGTATTGTGAAAGGTGGTGAAATGTTCTCTCCCCATTGCATCTTTCCTTCACGTAACTCTGTTTTTCCTGTTTGCTGATAGTTGGCTTTTGGTTTACTGGGCATTTGTCCCACACTTTCATTTTGGAGAGCACTAATTTTAAGTGAGGAAGGAAGACTTAGTTCTGCCTGAGCATTTAGCAATCCCTATCAAACTGACTCTGTGCCCTTTCCCCTCTTGCATGTGGTGACCTTGATTGTACAGGAGCTGGAGCAGGAGTGGTGAAAGCGGGAGTAATTAGCAAAATTTTGCTTTTCTTTAGAAATAGTGTAAGATGTAAATGTTGTTTAGGCTCATTGACTCAGTGCAGTGGATATTATTACGAGTTAGACATGCGATCTGTTTTACTTGACCTACATGTTACCAGGTGGGAGTATAAAGAGTATCTAGAGAAAAAATCAACAGATGTTAACTTGAAGTGGATCTACAACTGCTCTTTCATTAAACATGTTCTAGAAGGCATCCACTTGGGGGCAAAGGGAGGGAAGTGGAGGTGGCTGTTGGCCACCTGACCCTAATTTACGAGCAAGTACTTATTCTGAAATGTGAGTCTGCTCTGTGTTAATAAATATAAACATGAACGCTGCTCTGTATGAACAGGAAACAATGGATTGTCCACAAGATCAAGTATGGCCTTCTCCTTGCCGAATTTTTGGTTTTATTCTTTCTCAGGCTTGTGCAGGGACTGAGTGAATGCTGCAGGGAGAAGCCTGAGATATTAGTCATTGGATTTCGTTTGTGAAAGTGAGACCAAAACAGCCTTTTTCTTCTAGGAGCAGAAACTTTTATAGGAGTTCCTAGGAGCAGAAACTGAGTCATCAATTATAGGATGTTCCAGTTGAGTAAATATTTAGCGAGGATGCTTGTATGTTAATTGTAGCAAGTGTAAGGCTGTGACAGAGACTGAGGTATTCTGCTTTGTGCTCTGCTAACACAAGGACTGTGTGCTGAGGGATCTGGGTACTGTGTCTGTACTTGGAATCAAATTGAGAAACTCAATTGAACACACTGATAGCAAATCATCCTCTTTCTTTGTATTACCTGAGCTCAAAAGTCTGTTACTGAAGTTCAGGATACCTTGAAGGGGCTCAGCACACTGGAGATATTTTACTGCAGAATTATGGAAAAGATAAGTCATTCCTAGTCTATTGTACCACCTCTGTAATGCCATAGTCTGGCTGACCCAAGCTATGTGATGCTACTTGAGGCAAGGTAATTGTTGCACGAAATCAACCTGGTGATTTGTTTCAGTGGGCAGCTTTCTCTAGGACACCCAAAGCTACATTTTTTTGACTGTAAGAATTGAGAGCAGGATGGTCTGAGTCATGGCTAGAAATCTCTCTAAAGACAAATTCTCAACTGTGAATTCAAAGTGAGTGCTTTTAATGACTGAAGTGACTTTTTAGGGGCAGAAATACTGACAGTGTAATTTGGATTTAGTCTAGCTTTAATTGTTCCAGTAACATTCACATTGATTGGAAAACAATGTTCCTGCTACTGACACTTCTGCAGGAGAGAAAAGTTAAGTCTGAAACCTTTTGCTACTGTGATGACACTTACATCAAAAGTGACTGACCGCTTCTGTAACTTGTTTGTGTAGCGGGATGATTGGAGCAGAGAATGTTTTTGCTGTTGTATTCTGTATTTTAAGTAAGAGAAATAGAGGATATGACTGTAAAGAAATGCATCTGATTAAGCATAAAATTCCCATTCTAATCCCTTAGTAATTGTGTCAGGATGTGCTCACTTACAGCAAAAGAGAACAACAACAGAACTGAAAATGTGAAATGATTGCACTTCAGGAGCAGAGATTCTTTAGTAATATCTCTTTGCAGTTGCTCGATGCAGGAAAACTGGGAGTGTCATTATAACTTAAGGATTTCTGGATGCTCAAAACAAACTGTTCAATCCTGTCATTATAAGCAGTTCAAAGCAGTGGAGGGGTTGGGGGACCCAAACCTTTCAGACTCTTGTATATCCTCAGTGGAAGGGATTGGACAGAAAAATGCAGCCTGAATGTAGAGAGGCAGTCATGCCACAGTCAAATGATCTGTTGAGTGCTGCTACGCTAATTGCTGGCCAAAACAGATTTCATGTGTGGCTGTCTAGTGACAGGAAAGCACATAGTCATGGACTCCAGAACCAGTGCCTGGGAGGGTCTACGTGAGGGAGGGAGATGGATGTGCTGAGTATGGATGTGGTGGTAAGGAGGGAAGGAGTAAATTGTGCCATTGTGCACAGCCATCAATAGTGTCAGACCAGGCGACTCAATATTTTCTGTATCTTTCAGTTCACAAACATCTCTTGACAGATAGTGAAAGTTTCTGTGGAGAGGAGCAGCAATGAGGTTTCAGCTACAGGTGTCAAAAATGTATTTTAGGGTAGAGCAAAACCAGTTAGTGAAACTTCTCAAGGACACTCTGTAGCCTCCATTAACATTAAGGCTGGGATTCCTAAAGGTCCAGTTGGAGTTTTACGCAATTGTATGAGTCCAAGAGCAGTGCTCATCATACATGACTCCTGTGACTTCCACAACAGCATCTCTACCCTCAGGATTTGACCGTCTAACGAACTCCTTATCCATCTAACAGTCCACTCATCAAATCCATCTCTCCAATTTGGAGAGAAGGATGTTGTGGGGAACTGAGTCAAAGGCTTTACAGAATTCCAGATAAATGACATCTGTAACTCTTCCCTTGTCCACTGATGTAGCTACCCCATCACAGAAGGCCATTGGGTTGGTCAGGCAGGACTTTGCTTTGATGAAACCATGCTGGCTGTTGAATCACCTCCCTGTCTTCCATGTGCCTTAGCACAGCTTCTCAGAGAATCTGTTCTGTGGTGTTCCCAGGCTATCACAGAGGTGAGGCTGACAGGGTGGTAGCTCCCAGGGTCCTCCTTTCTGGTCCTTTTAAAGATGGGTACTGTGCTTCCCCTTTTCCAATCACCTGGCACTTCACCTGACTTCCAATATCACTTCCAACATCATGGAGAGTGTCTTGGCAACTAAATCAGCCAGTTCCCTCAAGACTGTGATGCATCCCATTGGGTCCCATAGACTTGTGCACATTCAAGTTCCTCAGGTGGTTGTGAACCCAGTCTTAGAGTGTGAGAGGCTTTGTTCCCCCAGTCCCCATCCTGCTGTCCATCTATTTAGGATGTGCAGGAAGAGAGGTTGTCGTTGGAGATGGAGGCAGAAGAATTGTTGAGTACCTCACCCTTCTCACAGTTGTTACCAGTTTTCCAGCATTATTTATCAGGGGCTAACACCTTCTTTGGCTTTCTTTTTCTGGGTAGCACACATGGAGAAGCCCTTCTTTTGTGTCCCCTGCCAGGTTCAGTTCCAGATTTGACTTCTGTTTCTTTCTTTAAAGACGTGCATCACTCATACACAATGTTTTGGGCAACATGGCAGAAAGGGATGATTCAAAGTGTGCTGGCAAATGTGTTTGAGCGGTCTTGTGTAGGAAAAGTGAAGAAAGTTACTGTATGGGCCCAGGGCTGCACATGAATGAGACTTTAAACTAAACAATGAGAAAACAGTATCTTTTTAAACATTAGTTTTCTATTACTCTTGTTATATATTCTCCTGAGTTATATGGAAAATAAAATACTGATTCTTAAATATTTTATTTCCCCTTTCCTACAAAAAATGGCAGGAGGGGGGCAATCAGAATAATGGATGGAAAGAGTTGTATTAGAATATTGCTTTCACTTCTCTTTGACACACGCTGTCTTTAAATGCTGAGAGAGAGGGAAGTGCTGGTCCAGTGAAAGACCACATTGTGAGTTGTGACCTGCTGATCTTAGATGTATCCATACCCAGCTGTATCAATGTTTAGTGTTTGTTAGAGATAAATTAGAAGGAGTAGTTGTTAAAGTTACTGGAAAATTGTAATTTTAGCCCAGAAGACTGGCTGTTAAGCTGGGGCTGGAATTTTGCTATCTGCAGTGTACTTTCTGTATTGTGTAAGGGATGCAGGGGTGTTTTGCAGACCAAATGATCTGTTGATAAGTTAGACTGTTATGTCCAAAAGCTGTACTAAGTCAGTTTTCATGCTTTATTTGGGATGTTTGTGGTGGGTTATGGAGTGCTCTTAATTGAGCAACTTGCTAGCTAAAGACCGAAGTCTCATTTATGAAGGGAAACTGACTTTTTTGCTCTAGATTTATCATCCAGCAACAAGATAAGCATAAATATGCTTCAGGTTATTAATCATCATATGCTGTTTGCTTTTGCAACCCAGAGTGTCCTTTAGTGCTTCTTTAAGGTCAAAATTGCCATTGTTTTGATTTTTGATTTGTTCTGTAAGGCCCTGTTTACTTTTTGGGTGCTTCCTTCTGAGTATCACCTTGATATGCCCTGGTTATTCCCACAGCAAATGTGGACCAATGCTCCCTTCCCCAAGGTCATGCTAAGAGGCTTAAGGGACTTCTCTCAACTGCTGCAGTGTGTTATTAATGAGATGGGACTTGCACCCTGATGTCCTTTTCTGTCTGGTGGGTTAGTTCCCATGCTGTGTCAAAGAAGCAGATACAGTTTCAGTCTTTCATCTTGAGATTAAGTACTTACTTAGCCAAACTCAGAGAAAAGCATCAATAAGGAAAGATGTTATTTCTAGCTACCTCTTCTAAAAGGTTTTGGTTAAAGATGGAAAGACTGTCTAGTTTCCTGTTAGTTGCATCTTATGTAAACACATATCAATAAGAGCTTTATCTGGCCAGTGAGCAATGTTTATAAGATTTTCCTAGCCATAGTTTAGAGCAATTTTTTAGGGTGTGCTGACAGTTCTTACTCTTTGGAGCTGTGTTGTTTGCCAGCTCGCTGGATCTGTCGCTCTTGATGTTATAGTGACCATAACCAAATACAGCTGTTGCAACAATACCCAGAAAGAAATTTATTTGCCCAAGACCCTGCATAGGCACATGATTTGGCTTTTGCACCCTTCCTGCTAACATTATGTTTAAGTTAATTCTGTGTATTGAGTCTTGTTTCGCCACATCTAAACAGCTATGTTTGTGTCCCAAGACTGAATGTGTCTTCTGTACCTGCCTCTACAAAATGTTTTAAATAACAGGCTTTTACAATCTTTCTGCAGAAATTAGCACCAAAAAAAAGATGCAGAAGATTAGTGAGTCGTGTGAACATCAAGAGCTTACATCAGTTTTAGTTTTAGCTCTTTCATTCATTTTGGATTCTTAAGTGGTGTAGATTTTCTACATATGATTATGGGGTACAAAGAGAAGATTTCTTGTACCAGCCAAACAGTTACCAGCTGTTTATATCATTTTGTGGGGGTAGAAGTTGGGTTCTGAGTTGCTCCTCAGTGAAAATGCAATACTTCCTTAGTGAGGAAGTAGTTTAGAGGTTTAGCTAGTACGAAAGGGTGCAGGGAAGGATAGACTAGAGAATGCAGCTGTCTTTCAAGAGTAATACATAGCCCTAAGTTTTTTCAGTTATAGTATAATTATCTGTTTTAATTATGTTCTGGTGTGACTGTTGCTTTAGTTAGTATTAAAGGAGCAGATAATGCCATAGATGAACATATTTTGTTAGATCTAAAACTGACTTAGATGTTGCATTCTTTAACTCCATACTGACCTTGCAAAGGGCTGTTTTACATTCAGATAGTTGGAAAATAATTATACTTCTGCATGGACCATGTCAAGTATTGAGATATTCCTTATTCTTCCTGTTTCACTTTCTCTTGGCTTGAATTAGGGCAGACTTGATGTCTTGAACATCTTCCATTTGCTGACTGTTCCTGGTGAAGCTCTCAGGGCAGTACAGAAACAGGAGTAGCCATGGCATGGGGTATGGATGATTAGAAACCTGTATTGACCCTTGATGTGTTCACATGAAAGCTACATAGCTGTTTTCCTTCTTAAGGGAAACTTTCAAAAGCCTTTCAGATGCCCAGAAGTGCGAAGGAAAGGAGGCACTTTGATTTAAGGATCTGTAAACTAAAATTCACATTTGTGCATCTTGGAAAACTTTGATCCCATGTTGATGAAATAGCTTTGATTTTTCTTGTGGGCATTTAGGCTTTGACTTTTCTTGTGGTCATTTAGTTTGGGTAAATCATTCTGCACAGGTTCATTGTATCTGGTTCCTTGCATAAGATCTTTGGAAATGTGAGGTGTGTGATGTATGCGAGTGTGTTGCACCTTCACAGGAAAAAAAGTGTAGTTGTGTTCCTACAGTGCATCTTCCAACTGGTGTTGTCCTCAGTTCTGATTCCTAAATTCCTTTTAGAAATAAAGTCAGTTGCAAGAAAGTAGCTTAATCTTAAAAAGGGAAAGGAGTTCCTGGATGGCTGTTGATCACTTGACATGGGGAAATGGAGACAGGAAGAAGGCACAGTTATAAGAAGAACTACAAATGATTCATTGAACTAATTATGGCTGTATATGAACTAGTTATGGCTATGTAGCTTTGAAGGCCTTGCTGTCTTCAAATGTGTACTGGAAGACATTAACATAGAATTCCTTAAAATTCCTTATGGTGTGTCCCACAGAAATTGCATATCAAATGCTTCTGCTTTGCATCAGAAGTAGATCTGAAAGCCCATTTGATTCTCTTTGACTCTGAACTGTGGAAAACTGTTAAATTGCAAACCTCATAAATCTTCCTAGCGAGTGTGTAAATTAGAGTACAAGCATTTCCTTGCCCTTCTTGTGGTTTTAAGTAGCCATACATCTGAGTAATGCCTAAACTTCCCAAGTACTTTTCTTGGGTAGTTATGTTTTGCAGCAGAGGTGACCCAAACCTTCTCTGAGATATGCTCCACTTAAAAAAAAAAAAAGATATTAAATTGGAAAATGAGGTAGCTTGAAAACTTACATAAAATTAAGTATGAATTTTTCTCTACCACTTGACTTACAAGAGATGGGATCATGTGATTGCTTCTTAATATTCAAACTGGTACGGAGAGGTGAAAGCAAATAGTGCAAATCTGAGGAAGTTGGAACGTGCAATATTGAAGTGTAGAGCAGTGCTGTGATAATAAATAATGCTCACATTGACTAAATATAGATCCTATTTTGGTAACTTTTTTTTTTTGTTTTAGGGCTGGAGGTTTTATACTTTTTAAGAAAAAGACCCAGCTCAACCTGTCTGCTATGAGCTACAAAGCACACAGAGCCCTCTGTTTTAATATGACTTAATTCTGACAAATATCCAGACATCTAAATAGCTGACATTGCAAGCTCAGGTCCGTTCAGTTCACAAACAGTGGATTTGCTGTAGTAACATTTGTGTTGCTGACTAATCTCTGCCTTCTGCTTTAATGCTAAAATAGTTGGAAGGATTTTGTTTAAATTCTTCCAGAGCTTCTGTGGGTCATAGAGCAAGGAACCAAGCTATGAAATTAATGTGAAAACCAGGTAAAAACAGAGTGTGTACCATGTCATACAGAGGTCAAAGCTGATCCTGATCTGAAAAGAATTCAGGGAATTTACTTCCTTGACAGAATTGTGAGGAATGCACCAGTTTGAAAACAGAGATGGTGCCCAGAGATGAAGACTGTCTTGGCATGTCTTGATTAAAAACTGTTTGATAAGCAGGGAAGTCTGTTAAAGGCTAAGGAAGTAGACCTGATGCTGAAATTTCAGCCAGTGTTGAAAGTTTTGTTCTGGAAATACGATAATTGGCTTTTCAGCTCATCAGGCCTCTGAGAGAGCCCTGAGTGGTGATATAATTTTGGTGAATTTGGGCTAAGTAATTTACATAAACTTCTACTTTGCTTGTACAAGATGATTTCCCAGCTTTCTTTATGCTGGTTTTACCATTGTATTTACATTTCAGGCAAAAGTTAGTTTCTGGTTACATGGGTTGTAGGGAAAATCATCAGGAATGGGATGGGTGGGGCAGCCTTTTTCAAGTTCAGTCACAGATGTATAAAACTTTCTCCCTGGGCAATTTAATTTAGGCTTCATTCTGGAAAATGTATTTCAAATTATAAAATTCTTAAAAAATCTGCCTGATGGAATTTCTGAAACTTGCTTATGGCCATGGGTGCAGTGAGCCCACTGTCACTTAATAACATCTGGAAGTTTTCAGCCAAACCCTCCATTCACAGAGGGGGCTGTTTGATGGCATCTTGGACGGTCCTTGCTGTAAGAAACCAAACTGCCTGCCTTACTTAAGTTCAGATACTCCCTTGACACCTTTGCAAATTTATTCAGCATGTCAAAGGGCCTGCTGAGAGTAGAATTGATGAACAGCGTTGCTAACAGAGCCAGTGCTAAAGAGGGAAGACCGTGCTACTGGGAGAAGGCAGATGTGGGACAAGAAGACAGGCCTCCCCTTTTCCCAGCTGTGAGCCATTAGATCATCCCAGCTGCCGACAGCATGATAGGCTTCATGTGATTAGAATGGGCTTTGCTGTTGCCCATATTAGTGACCTGAGCTTCACAATTGAGACTTGGAGCTGGAGCTAGAGTCAGTGTGATGGCTGAGTACCAGAAATAGAACAGGGTGTTTGGCTGTGTTCTCATCCAGCCTGGATATACTGACTTTTTTTTTTTTTTTTTTTTTTTTTTTTTTTTTTTTTTTTTTTTTTTTTTTTTTTTTTTAAATTTTTTTTTTTTCTGAAGGTCATCAGATTCTTGTAAGGGAATAATGAAGTGGTTAAGATGGAAGAGGAATCACAACTCTCCATGCTTGCTTTTGCTACCCATTATATGACCTTGAACAAATAATTCTGAAATTCCATGAATACTTGAGGCTGTTGTAGGTAGTCCTGTTCTCCTGCCATGAGCAGCAGACCTTGTGTTAACAACAGTGCACTTCTCTCTCATTTGACTTACTCCCTTTTCATACCTCCCTGCTGTGTCATCTCTACAGTGATTTTTATTAATTATACCAGATTATTAGACAAAAAACAGTGAATAGCTTTATCACTTCTCTTTCTCAGGCCTGGAGGAAAGCAAAGAGTGGCATCTGGATAAGCTTAAGCCGAAAAGAAACTTAAGTGTTGAAGTCTGCCTCCTCTGTCCTCTTCTGTGGTGGGCGCATGTGTGTAGCTGTAGGGAGTTGAATTGGAGGAATTTAGCCAGATATTACCCTTACTAACCCAGTTAGTTACCCTTACTGACTTTTGTTTTTGGCAGCTTTACCTTGGTTTAATTTTTTGATCCTCACTATAAGACTGCACAAAACACATTGTGCAAGATGGGAACATGCTGAAGGTGGCATTCTAGGCAGAGGTAGTAGAAAGATTATGGTATCTTAGTGTTGAGGGAATTAGAGCATGAAGGGACCAGACAGTTTCAGTCCTTTAGACCTCAAAAGACGTGGCAGACTGTCATCTGATGAAAAAGCCGTCTTAGCAAGGTTGATGATGAAAATACTTGCTTCTGGAGCAGTCTGATTTGAGTGAAGCTGGTCCTCGCTGAGCAGGGATGGTATTGCTGTGCTCCACAGCAGCTCTGTTTGTTAAGATGCTGTTGTAGCATCCCAGTATTCTGGGAAGGTGCTTTTCTGCCTCTGCAGGCATGAGGGATGAAACCTGATGGTAGGTTCTGCTCTTCAGAGCTCTCCTACAGCTTTCCTGATCAGACTTTCTGCCTATCTTTGGGATAGCTGTTTGCTTAGGACCTGTGCTGTCTTTACATGCAGCAGTGTTTTTAAAACACAAGCTACTCAGGATTGCTCCTAATGGAAAATAAGTGTATCTCTTCTCCTGGTTTGTAGTCATTTATCTTCAACATAGAAGGAAGCACTAATTTCTTTCATCATGTGTGATCAACATGTAGTTGCTATATAGCAGTTGCTTTTAATCAGATGCAATTTAGAATGGCAATTAAAGCAAAGGATAACCAGGCCTCTAATGTAATTTCACGGTTCCATTGGCTTTCTTGGGAATTGCAAAGGTCTAGGACAATTGTAACCAAAATAACTTGTGTCACAACCCCCCAAGAATGACCTGTTAGACCTGCTGTACTACTGTGCTAAGCACTGATCCAGATATGCCCCTGTTAAGGCTGCATGTGATGAATTGAGAGCTCTTGGAAAGGTTAAACTACCTTTTCCATGGTATTAGTTCTGCAAAAATAACTTTTTTTTTTGCTGTAGATGCTTCTCTGAAGTCTTCAGTCCTGTATTGCTGGTAACCTATAAACGCTTTGACGAGATAGTGATAATGAGCTATATTCATTGCATATTTTGCTCTTTTTTTTAAAAAATGAAAACAGGTCCTGCGCTATCATCTTGCACTCACGCTGGCCTTTTTGAAGTGACTCATGAGGCTGCCAAGGCACTTAGATTGTTTTTTAGCCCTTGTATTTTGAATTTTAAGGTGGACTTTTTAGAATGACTGTTCTGGCTGCAGAGTGTCTTATCCTGGGGGAATCCTCCCTCATGATGAAGAATTTCTTGACACTTTTACAGAAAGAGCAAAATAGCTGAAACTTGCTGCTAAAAGAAGGGACCCTTTTTAGCACTTCACCTAGAAGTAGGAGGAAATGAAAGAATTGTGTATTATCTGCAGCTACTGTATTCAACATAGAATGTACTGGTTTATTCTCTAAAAACAGTTGCTTTTGCAGTTCGAAATGCTCTGGTACATCCTTGTGAAGTTCCTTCCCCTTGGCTCGTGGCAGTGCCCAGCTCTGTTGCTCCATGTACACTTCAAGCTGGTGGTTTCATTCCAGCCATTTTCTGCTTTCAGCCTCTTGCTGCTGCGTTGTCCCCTCCTTGGTCCGCTCAACTGCTTGTCCAGCCATATTGAGGAACTGAGCTGGTGAAACTAACCCAGGAAAAGGGAGAGGTGGTTAGTTTCCATCCAGATTGGTTCCCAGATATGATTCTGTGAGCAGCTGCGCAAGTGCCTTATTTATGGTGTAACGAATAAGAAAGGGTGATGCAGTGCTGGGGGTTGGCAGTGTTGGGCTGATGCTGGTGCTAGCTGAGCTGCAACATAGTGAGGTTTTTGTTTTGTGTATTCCAATGTCTCCAGCACAAAATGATATGACATGCATAGGAGGTAACACTAGGTATTTAAAATTTCCCTCAAAATATTATTCACTTTGTCACAAAACAAAGCCCTTGATAAGAAAGTCTAGAACCTATTTCAGTTGTCTTTGGGTATGTCTTTGTAGCTGATAGTGTTCTGATTTAAGCTAATTATCTTTGATCAGGAGAGGTTAATTAACTCTGAATGTTGCCTGTGTAGAGTTCTGAGGAAATTGGAATAATTCAGTATAATATCAGTGAACATAGTGGGTGAACGGGAAGATTTATTATCAGGATTCAAGTCTCTCTGTCATCATGACGTCACTAAATGGATAGGAGGAGAGTGCTGGCTAAGCTGGAGATTCAAACAGACATTCATTACCTGTTGCACATCGAGTTCTTAACTATGTTGTGGTCTCATAGCCCCAGATTTAATGATCCTCTTCCAACGGGTTTAGGAGAAGTGAGACTTGAATCCCCAGATCCTGAAGGGTGCAAGGAAGTCACAAATCATGGAGATAAGGACTCACATCTTGTTCAGAGGTGCAGTTGTAGGTTAGGACACTGGACAGCTTTTTTTCTCCCCCCCCCCCCCCCCCCACCCACCCCACTCACC